>NC_141685.1:1919654078-1919666578 GCF_964263255.1 Lissotriton vulgaris
AGGAAAACTGTCTCCCGGTTCAAGAAACTGCGCCAGAAGATTTATGAAGAGGAAGTCTTCCATGTGTGAAAGAAGGAAAGAACTGATGGCAAGGGACTGATACTACAATCATATGGTGAGGCCGGCGCTGCACTAGATTGTTTGGCGATTCTGATGTGACTGGAGTTCACCCCTGAATTTCTGCTGCCTGCGTCCTCGCCATGACAATTCTCCTGTTCGCATCACCCTGAGGCCTTCCACCTCATGAATTCTCTCGAGATTATTATGCGCATAACAAATTAATCTCAGTGCGCATTGGACCCTTCAGCCTTGGCCTTCTCCTCACCCCTTTGACGGAAGTTTCTTTGGGATTGTTCAATGTTCCCGCACTTCTGCGTCAAACATTTCCTGTCAGGGTTCAGAATCGGAGCTCAGGATGTGAACGCGCTACGTCAGTGAAACGCAGCGTCAAGCGCCATCTTAGCGCGCCAATCCATTGCACCCAGTAAACATCCAACTGCAGGACACGCGTCACGTGATGTGCTCACCATAAAGGATTTCTCTCTAAAATACATGAAGCTGCATCTGCAAGAGATCGGAATCATTATTTAAGAGCCACATCTTTCTGTGTGTCACATTTAACGAGCTGCTAGCATTCAAGTCTACAGTGACACACACACTAATTTAATTTACTTGTCACTACTAAACTCTCCTTCATTACTCAAGCAAACTTATCATTCAAAATGTGTGCTTCAACCTTGAAATAATTCAGTTATTAATGACTGAAGAGTAATGTAAAAAAATGTGTGTGAAAAAAAAGAATTAGGGGAAGAAAATTTCTAATAATCAAAAAGGTTATTAAATCAGCAAGAGTTTGCATTCAAACTCACTGTGCCTTTTCTTATAGTGTGTCGCCTTCACCGCCTGCTGGCTTTAGTACAACAGTGACACACACACTATTTTACCTTGCATAACACAAATAATTCTTCATATCTCTGGCTCATCTCAAAATAGAATGTGTGCTTTGAGCTCATTGAAACTTGCACAGCCACAAGCATTTCTTCCCATTAAAGATGCACCATGCATGCCCTGGAAAGAATGGAAAGAGCATTTTTGTAATTATATAGAAACTATTGAGGATGAAGGTTTCACACCAGAAAAAAAGAAAAAAGTGCTTCTGTACTGTTTGGGTCCTGGAGGGATGAAAACCTATAATAACATTGAAAAGAAAGCAAGGGATGGTGATGACGTATACCAGCATGCTTTAGATGACCTTGATGCTCATTTTTCACCTATTGTTTGCGTCGCTGTAGACAGATACAAATTCTCATGAAGAAAACAGGGAAAAGACGAGAGTATTGATGAATATGTATCTGCACTGAATTATTTAGCCTTAACTTGCAGATTTGGACAATTACAAGAATAGTTCGTGCGTGATCAGATCATTATGCATGCTAGTAATCCCAACATTCAAGACAAACTTTGGGTCAATGGGGAATCCTCTCTAAAAGAGGTAGTTGCACTGGTTAAAAAAGCAGAACTCACTGGCAGGTGTGCAAAGGCAGTTCTTGATGAACCCAATGTTGTGAAAGCAATCAGATCATCCAATGCAAGTAAATTTAGGGGCAAGGTAAATACTCGTGTGTCCTCTCGTGATTCCAACAAGGGTGGTGATCCTCACAAGACGAAACAAAACTATGAGAAAAGTCAAGTAAAGAAAAATGATGATAGCACGGAGCACAAATGTTATCGCTGTGGGTCTCCTTCTCACCTTGCAGACTTTGTAAAATGCCCTGCAAAGCAGCATAAGTGCACATCCTGTAGTTTGGTGGGTCATTTCGCAAAAGCTTGTCACAGAAAAAGGTCTACATTCAGCAAACCAGTGAAACACATACAGGAGGAGAATGACTCTAGGTCTGAGAATTCAGACTACTCGGATTCGGACAGCATCAACTATGTATTCTCCATTGAGTATGACATACTTGAACTTTCTTAATATCAAAAGGGAGGAGTCTTGGGCTATTACTGCTCTTGTCGGAGCAGAAGGTCCACACACGACGTGCCCAAATTACATGGAATGTAAGAGATTGTCGCGGTGTTCCTAATGAAAGGGAAGGAGTTGGTGCAGTCTGTAATGCAAGCGGATTAAAACAGGGTAACCTGGTGGTCACCCTGGGAATCCATTTTGTTGGATTTAATGCCCTCACACACCCTTTCAGGTGTCATGCTTCATCATTTGGGCTTGCTCCTCGTTGGGTCGGCGGTGCAATACCCAACGGGCAACACCTCATAGAGGGGCTCTTTGGCGGAGATCTTTTTCCAACTGCCGTGTAGATGAAGTGCGGGTATGGGGCCAGGATTCAGGGTAGATGTAACTATGTGAAGTAAAATAAGCTAGTGGTACCAGAGACAATTTTATTCAGGAGGGCCACTGCTTCAATTAAAAACGATATCCTAGAGGAGAGTAGTGGAAAGTGATGTTTCCCACTCTCTTCTGGAGTGTGTTAAAGTCCGGTCAACATGTTTCTCGCTACTCTACAATTTACTGAGCGATTCTTCAGGACCAGGGGGACTAGTTAGAAGGTATCTAAGGGTATCTGTAACTATCTACACTATTGTCACTTGGTATGGTGTATGTAAGCTAGTTTGACTACCATCCTAGTGGTTGAATGGGTGAATATTACTATATTACCCTTCTTCAAGTTGCGATTGTTAATACCTAAAGTTAAAAACAATCAAACAACAACAGTATCCAGCGGGTAAAGCTTCAGGAGATCTTCCACCACAATGTTGGTGTTAGCCTGAGCTTCGTTTACAAGCACCTACCAATCTCTTGCATTCCATACTTGAACTTTCCCCTTCCAAGATAAAAAACCCAATGTGTGAAATAAGACTTGGGGGTATACCTGTGAACATCATGGCTGACTCAGGCTCACCATTCACGATTATTAACGAAAATGTATGGAGACAGCAATTTGTAGGCAGGATAGGTAATTCACTTGAAAAGTCAAATGTAAGTGCAAGGAGCTACACAGGCGACAATATTGAATTCCTAGGGACACGAGAGTTAGAATTCAAATTCAAAAGCAGAAAAGCGTACTGTAAACTATTTGTAGCAAAAAAGGGCCTTCAGTGCTAGGTTGGAGTGATCAAGCTGATTTAGGCATCATTCTTAATCCCAACAGTGCTGAGCCTGTGTTGTCTATTGACGATTCATGCAAATACACCATTCAAAGAGATTACCCTGAAGTGTTCTCTGGCAAGGTTGGTCTGTTGAATAGTTTCCAATATAAAATTGAATTAAAAGATTTGGCCATCCCATGCATCCACAAAGTAAGACACTTACCCATTTCTGTTAGGAATGATGTACAAGTGGAACTAATTAGATTGGTTGACAACGGAATAATCCAAAGGTTGAATCTGCTGAGTGGGTTTCTCCCCTTGTGGTCGTAAAACATCCCAATGGGAAAATTAGACTCTGCATAGATCTTAGAGATCTCAACAAAAACATAATTGTTGATCAGTACCCCTTACCCCGAATATGTGAAATGTTCAATGCCACTAATGATATGCGTATATTTTCAATCATCGACTTAAAATCCGCGTATCACCAGATACCGCTTCATGTTGACAGTAAAAAGTACACCACATTTATCACACCATTTGGCTGTTACCGTTTCACCAGAGTACCGTTTGGTCTAGCCTCGGCCGCTGCGCTCTTCCAAAGAGTCATGACATCAATCTTTGAGGGCGTAGACGGTGTGAGGTTTTTCCAAGACGATATTTTGGTCATGGGCAGCAGCCAGGTGGACCATGACACACGCCTCAGACAGGTATTTGGAAAATTAAAAAAACATGGGCTGACCGTTGAGCTTGATAAATGTAAACTGTCACAAAACAAGGTGGTCTACCTAGGTCACACAATAAGTCATGAAGGTATTAAACCTAAACAGGGCCTGGTTGAAGCCATCTCCAATGCTCCTTACCCTTCCACCAAAGAAGATGTGAGAGCTTTCCTCGGTTTAACCGAGTATTACTCAAAGTTTATCAAGAACTTTTCAGAGAAAACTTACAGTTTGAGACAACTACTCAAAAACAGAAACAAATTTGAGTGGTCCACGGAGTGTATGAACACCTTCAACACCATTAAAAGGGAGATCAGCAATGCACCCTTTCTCAAAGGGTTTGACCCAAAATCAGAAATGTACTTAACCACTGATGCCAGCAACAAAGGACTGGGTGCTGTGCTTACACAGAAGGATGCTGAGAACAATGAATGGGTTGTGGCTTTTGCGTCCAGGTCACTCACTTCAGCGGAGGAAAAGTACGCTGTGATTGAACGCGAAATGTTGGCATGTTCGTGGGCACTCAACCACTTCAGAGCGTACATTTGGGGATACAATGTGCACCTGCGTACGGACCACAAACCTTTAATCAAAATTCTCTCTGCCGCAGGTCTGCAAAATGCCTCACCACGACTTAGTAAGATGTGATGTCTATCAAATTCTTGGATTACAACTACACAGTTGAATACTGGCCAGGAGTAAAGAATAATGTGGCAGATTTCCTAAGCAGATTACCCCTACCACACATGGAAATCCTCGACGAGCATGAAGAGTCAGAAAAAGTAGCACTACTGTTCAACACAGACCTCGACGGAATTTCGAATGTGGAATGGAAACGACACATGACTAGAGATTCCACATTACAAGAACCATGCAAATTCATCAAAAGCTATTGGCCAGAGAAACGAC
Source organism: Lissotriton vulgaris (assembly GCF_964263255.1). NCBI lineage: Eukaryota > Metazoa > Chordata > Amphibia > Caudata > Salamandridae > Lissotriton > Lissotriton vulgaris. The sequence goes on from NC_141685.1 coordinate 1,919,658,812, forward strand.
AACTTCAAGAAGATGCGAGAGCGTATTGGGAAATAAGAAATGAACTCAGTCTGGAAAATGGGTTGTTGTACAGAATTGGCAAAGCAATAGCACCCTTCTTGCTCAGAAACAAAATCCTCAACTTATGCCACATAGGTCACCTTGGCATCACCAAAACAAAGCAGAGAGTCAGAGCTAATTATTGGTGGCCAGGTATTGACAAACAAATTGAGATTCTTGTTAGAAATTGCGTGGACTGCAATGACTCTGACAAAACCCTCAGAACATCCAGAGTTCCACTCTCTCCTCTTAAACCCCCCACAATGGCTTGGGAGAGAATAGGATTGGACATTGCGGGTCCCATCGAAGGAAATGATGGGGTAATAAAATATATCTTGGTAGCCATGGATCACTTCTCCAAGTGGCCAGAAATTGAAATTGTTTCAGGAATTGACAGCTCTACAGTTATTTCATTTCTGGACAAACTTTTCTTGAGTGAAGGACTACCTAGACACTTACTCACCGACAATGGTCCCCAATTTTCTTCAGAAATATTCAAAACATTTCTAGAGAGGAATTGCATCACCTACCACACCACTTCACTCTATCACCCCGAAGGCAATGGTCTCATCGAACGCTTCAATCGTGTCTTTAAGGGACACATACAGTTGTCTAGAAATGCCAACCTCAACTGGGAAGAGGAATTATTCAAACTTATTTGGGCCTTCAGAATTTCCCCTTGTGCCAGCACATGTACTGCACCCTTTGTCCTCATGAGAAGCAGACAGCCTCTGAGCAAGGATCTGGGTTGGATGCCTGCTTCCAAACAGTTGGAATGGTCGCCAGAGGCCATCAGAAATAACATTGTCAAAGCATAAAAATGTTATAAAGAATGGTATGACTCCAAACACAGTGTTAAAGAACATTCATTTAGAATTGGGGACTTAGTGAAAGTTAAGCTTGAGAGGAAAGTCAGGAAAGGTGAAAGCAGGTTTACCGCTCCTCTCCACATAAGCAAACTGTATAATAATGCTGCAAGACTCAGTGATGGTAAGGTTTGGCACATGAACAGGTTGGCAAAATACCATCTAGAAGAAAAAGATCAAAATCAATCTCAGCAAAATTGTACCAGCAGAAACTTGTGGGTTGATTATGAGGAGACAGGAAAAGACCACGGTTCTATGCCCAGTAATGAGTTTGCACAGCATCAACCATACGACTCTGACTCCACTGATTGTCACACATCAGACCAGTCTGTTGATGTCAGTCCTCGCGCCCTGATGCCCCATCGGTGCAGCGATGTTGATTCACATTCTGACGCTGAAGTTACATCTGACAGTCAAGGTTTCAGCGGAAGGTTTTGTAGAACCCGTCATAGTTCTCACTCAGACACAGATGTACCTCATGACCCTCCCAGGGTCAAGGGAAGGTTTGGTAGAACTATTAACAGACCAAAACGTTATGATGATTTTGTTTGCAGTTAATACTGTACAAGTTTGGATTCTTAATGTATCAAGAGATGCAATGTTTTCCTTGGTCTTCTAAACAATCAAGAGAGGAAGATGTGTTGTATTGCTTGTATTTGTTAGGCACGAGCTGTAGCCAGCTCGTGACAACCTTGCCTAGAGCTCTCCTGCGCGAGAGCACCAATTGTCCACCCTTCCCTGCGATTGGTTCCCCAACATTCCACTGCCGAACAGTTATGTCATCCTTCCCCAACTGTAGTCATTCTGACGGTTTCCCCTCCTGTCCCTCACACCGCACTTTGTGTGGGGTTGTTAGAAATAAACTTATAGAACCCATTCTACGTGTCAGATTCATTACCACAACCATGGCTGACAGAGTCGAAGGCTTTTGAAACATCAATGAACACAACCGCTAATGAGTGACTGTTTTTTCGGGCTTCTTTTTATGATATTTTGCAGGAGAGTCGGATTCTCGAGACAACCTCTCACCTTCATGAAGCCTTTTTGTCTCGTATTCAATTCAACCAAAAATGACAGTCTTCTAGTTAATATTTTTGTGAATAACTTCATGAATGCAGTACCGATGGTAATTGGACGCCAGTTACTGATTTTTGTAAGTTCACTAATTGGTACATTCTTGGGTATCAAAATTGACCGTTTTTTTTTGATAATTTCTGGTACTCTTCTCATCAACAACCAAGATGTTAAAACTCTGGGCAGCAGTCTTGGTTGCCTGCTGTGCACTTTATTTAGTTCATTCAGACCTATCTTATCAGGCCCCACTGCTTTTTTTAGATTGGAGCTCTCAAAGGCATGAGTTATTTCGAGCAGTGTTATTTCTGTGCACAGACTATCAATTTCATAGTCCTCTGGCATTCGATCTATCGGCATGAATTTAGGGTTCTTTTTGTTTTCTTTTTCAACTATGCTTTTATAATTTTGAAAGATTTCATCAGCACTGATTTGGCAAGAGGCATCTTCTGTTCCATCAGTGATAATCCTGGCAATTTTCTTTTTGTATTTCTTAAACATTGCCTGGTATTCTTTATAGCTTGCCTTTGCTTTTGCATAATTTTTCTTGTGCGTCCGATCAAGCTTTTTGTTTTTCTTGTCTTTTTTTGTTATTTTGTTTCCTGCTGAGGCATTCTGGTGTTCGTCTTGAGCAGAGTTCATAGGCTCACTAATGATTTCACTTGTTGGTTCATTTGTTGTTACTCTTGCTAGATGAGGACTTATATCAGTGGTGTTTTCTACGATATAAGTCACTACTTCATCCATCAGATCCATAGCAGCATCGTGCTGCTCTACGTTTTGAGTGTATTTCTCGATTTCTGATAATCTGCCTTCCAGTTCATCAAAGTTCTTGATTTTTTCGCACTGTTTCGAGTGATAAAGTCTCTGTGCTTTTCTGTTGTTACTTCCACTGTAACCTCTGGTTCATCGCAAGAGTCATTTTCAGAAACATTTGATTCTTGTAGTACATCTTTTGCAGATTTTTTGCTTTTATCTTTTCTATCTCTTCTTTTTTCTGCAATTTGTTTTCTGTTCTTGTTGTAAAAATGTGGAACCATCAGCGCATTAATATTCCTCTTATTTTCATATATTTTTTCTAATTCTGCTAGTAGCAGTATTTCTTCCTGTGACCATAATTGTGACGGTTTGCTGCTTGCTAGAGCTGCTAGTCTAGCCTCATTTAGCGCTCTTGGATGCGCATGCCGAGCATGTTGAGAATATTTGTTCCAAATCTGAGATCACAGAAGCTGCACAGGAATGGCAGCTCTCCTTTTTGAGGTCTTCCTTTACATTTGGCATAATGGCATGCAATATTGTGATATTCGGCTTCTTTGTCACACTTTGAACAGTACGTTTTGAGATAGAAGCCTTTGTGCTTGTTGGAGACATGTTTTCTCAGTTCTTTAAAGGTTCCCAGTATGTCTCCACACAATCACTTTTATATTTTTCGTTTGGGTATTTCCAGTAAGTGACTTTTTTGTTGTAATCACTTTTCTTTGTTATTACATCTTTGCTGACCTCGTACACATCAGGAAGATTATCAAATTTTGCTGTACCAATGTCATTCTTGGCTGAGGTGGCTACAAACCTGATGGATTTGCTGAGGTCTACTGTTGTGTCTTCTTCTGCTATAGAGGGTGTACTAAAGCCTATATCGTGATCTGAATCATTGTTATTCGTTGCATTGTTGGAAGCTAGTGCTGGTTTGTCAAATTTGGTGAGGAGGTTAATGATTTCTGGGAAAGACAGCACCTCCTTAAGCCATCTTAACAGGGTTTTTGTTCTCCAGGAACTACCCCATCTCGAATTGGGTTCGTTTGCTTCGCCATTTCTCACTATCACGCTCGCTGCCATGATAGAACCTTGTTTGGCCTGTCTCTATATGCTTCTCTACTCAGAGTCTAGCATTTCAGAGACAGTTACCGGCGGGACCACTGGGAGGTAAAGGCCACTACAACCGAGAATAGGTTAAGAGAGTCATAGTTACTCCCGCCGTTTACCCGCGCTTCATTGAATTTCTTCACTTTGACATTCAGAGCACTGGGCAGAAATCACATCGCGTCAACACCCGCCTCGGGCCTTCGCGATACTTTGTTAGTCTGCACCAGTTTTAAGTCAGCTGCTAGGCGCCCGCCGAGGCAGAACGCCGTCCCCGCGCCCCCGGGGAGGGGGCACGGTGAGAGGCGACCACCGCAGCTGGGGCAATCCACAGGAAGGGCCCGGCTCATGTCCAGAGTCGCCGCCGCCCCAGAGGAAGGCGCCTCGTCCAGCCGCGGCGCGCGCCCAGCCCCGCTTCGCGCCCCAGCCCGACTGACCCAGCCCTTAGAGCCAATCCTTATCCCGAAGTTACGGAAGTGACTTGCCGACTTCCCTTACCTACATTGTTCCAACATGCCAGAGGCTGTTCACCTTGGAGACCTGCTGCGGATATAGGTACGGCCCGGCACGAGATTTACATAATCTCCCCCGGATTTTCTTTTTTTTTTTTTTTGAAAAACCTTTATTTGTAGAAAAAGTACACCGCTATTCAGCCATACATCCCGGAGGCCAGGCAGCATTGCGATCACAGGAAGGATCATGTACAAAGACGGTGCGCAAAAGCAGTCAGGTTTAATTTTCAAGAACTAGCAACTTGGAAAGGAGAACCAAAGAGTAGAAGGGCCCCGAAAGGCCACCAGAGAACGAAGTGCCTGGGCACGAAGGAAAGTATAAGAGAGAGAAAGAAGAAAGGGAAGTGGCCGAGGACAGTACATAAGAAATTGAGGGGGCGCAGCGGGAGGTGGTCGGGGGCCGCACATCCAACTCAATTCAGAATAGCATTTGCAGCAGTAAGGTATGGGGGAGTATCACACCAGGATGTTCCGTCCGGAACCACGGGAAGGGTTACAGTCTACGGGGAGGACTGGACGTCCAAGTCCGGCTCAAGCGGGGGTTCGCATAAATCGCCCCGATACGAATTCCAGGCTCCCCACACTGATCTCCACATTTTGGGCTTACCCCTGGCCACATACACCGTTTTCTCCCGCAACATGCACCAGTCCATGCTGGTCTCCCAGAGGCTAAGGGAGGGGGGGGCGGGCGCACCCCACTTCTGGGCAATGTCCCTTTTGGCCACCATATTGCCTAAGGTGACCCATCGGGTCTGGGCCACACTGTAGTCATTCGGACACCACACATTTAGGAGACAACGTCGTGCCTCAGCCGGCAGGGCCACACCAGTCACCTCCTCCATCACCTCATGCACTCGCCTCCAGTACCGGGCCACACCAGGACACTCCCAGATGATGTGCAGGAAGGTAGCGAGCGCGCCACAACCCCGCCGACACAGGCCATCCGTGGAAAGCCCCATATGGATGAGCCTGGGGCCGGTGACATACACTCTATGTAAGATTTTCAACTGGACCAGGCGTAACCGCGCCGATATGGCCACCTCCCTGGGGGAGGAGGCCGCCGACTGCCATTCCTCATCGTCCATTTCTATGCCATCATTCACCCAGTGCATCCTCAATCGTTCAAGCAAGTCCACCCTCACGTTGATCAGTTTTTTGTAAGTCAGGGAAATGGCGCTGTCCGGCATGTGGCCGTCCAGCACCCGATCCTCCAGGGGCGATGACTCGGGGATAGTACCACCGTCAGATACGTGGGGGGAGAGGGCATGGCTGAGCTGGGCGTGTCGGAAATATTCCGTCGACGCCAGCTGGTACTCGAGTTGCAGCGTGGCAAACGACTTGATCCTATCCCGTGCAACCATGTCTCCAACTTTAGATATTCCGATGGTGTCCCATCGGTCAAACCCCTTGGTCTTCCACAATTTCCCCAACACGTCCGAGTCATACAGGGGAGTGGCCAGAGTGATCTTATCTTTCCAGCCAAGGGTGTCGGTGACCGCGCGCCATACGTGCACCATCGTTCTGGTGGGGCCCGTCAACCTACGATCCAACGACCTGGAGTAGAGAGCTCTGTAATAGTTGCCGTCGTTAACTAGCCACCGATCCATAGCGTAGCCCGGACTCACCGCAGGGCCGTGGTTAACCGCCGCTAGTTGGGACGCCCAATAATACCGCCGCATATCCGGTAGCGCAATACCACCGTCATAGCAGGGAATAGTCAATTTGAGCAAAGAGATCCTCGGCCGCCCATCCCACAGCAATGCCCGCTGCAAGGATTCGATCTCACCGAAGTACTTGGTCGGGACCGGGTCTTGGGAGTTCTGCAAAGCATATAGGAAGCGAGGCAACGCCATCATTTTGAACAGCGCGGCCCTGCCCATCAATGAGATAGGCAGTTTCTTCCAAATCTCGACATCCCTCCGTAAACGCTCGAGCGGTGGCAGAAGATTACGGGAGTACCGGGCGCGGGGGTCGCGCGACACATAGACGCCCAAGTACCGGAAGCCCTGTTGGGCTACCTGAATCGAGCATCCACGGGGGAGGCGCGGAGTATCCCCACACAGTGTATACAGTGAGGATTTAGACCAATTAATCACCAGTCCCGAATACGACCCAAAGGTGCCCAGCAGGTCAAAGACTACGATGAGCGAGCGACAAGGGGAGGTGAGGTAAAGGAGGATGTCGTCCGCGTAAAGCGAGACTCGGTCCTCAACACCAGGCGACCACGTGATCCCTGAAACATCGGGGTGCGTTCTAAGCCTTGCCGCTAGGGGCTCTAGTGCTAGTGCAAACAGGAGCGGCGAGAGCGGGCAGCCCTGCCTGGTGCCCCTGTGCAGCGTAAAGGAGGCCGAAAGTCTGCCATTAACAGCCACATTAGCCAGCGGTGCAGAGTATAACAGTCGGACCCATCCAATATAGGACGGCCCGAAGCCCAGTTTGGCTAGCACTGCCCACAAATAGTTCCATTCTAGGGAATCGAACGCCATAGTAGCATCAAGCGAGGCTAGGACCGCCGGGTCACGAAGCAAGTGGGCGCGCGCCATAACTGCGTGGAGTCTCCGTAGGTTAAGCGCCGTGTTCCGGTGCGGTATGAACCCGGACTGGTCCGGATGTACCAAATCCGCGATCACGCCCACCAGCCGGTTGGCCAACAATTTCGCCAAGATCTTGGGTTCGGCATTTAACAGCGAAATGGGCCTGTAGGACCGGGACAAATTCCGCGGTTTCCCTTCCTTGTGGATCACCACAATGGTGGCGAGTCTCTGGTCCGGGGGAAGTTCTCCCTGCTCGCGGGCCTCGAGGAACATTTTGCGGAGCGGCGCGGCCAGCGCGTCAGCTTTTAATTTGTATAATTCGACCGGGATCCCGTTAGGACCCGGCGCTTTGCCGGAGCGCAGCGAGCGAATCGCCAGGGCAACCTCGTCATCAGACAGATCTCGATCCATGTCCTCACGTTCAAGATCAGAGAGGCAGGGGAGGTCAATTTCATCCAGAAAGGAGGCCGAAGCAGATTCCGGGAGGGGAGTTGCAGAGGTATAAACTCCTTCAAAATATTCAGCGAAGGACCCGGCTATAGCCGCCGGGTCCGTCAAGGTTAAGCCGTCCTCACCCGTCAGTTCCGGGACCACCCGGGACGCCAAGTCCCGTTTGTCCAACCAGGCCAGGAGCTTGCCGGCCTTGTCGCCGGAGTCGTAAATCCTACCCTGCTGTTCCCTACTCAAGGCCTTCGCTGCGTCAGTGGCGGTGGCCCGGAGTTCGGATTGCTTAAGCGAGATGGCATGGACCAGGTCGGGAGACGGGCCCGGTTCCAGCCGGGCGTTCAAGTCTGCGAGATCAGTCTCCAGCCGCACCACGTCCTCGTCGCGGCGGCGGCGTGCCTCCGCTATCAGGGAGAAGGCTTCACCACGGAGAACAGCCTT